>NC_083572.1:33585466-33587966 GCF_027579695.1 Neoarius graeffei
AAAATTGAGGGAGGAGAAGCATTTTAATTGATTTTCACATAATTCAAAATGGCGGAAAATCTCCTGGGTGGAATATGACGAGACAGGGTGCGTTGGATTCCGTTTGACCCAAGCATTCCAGCACTACTAAGATTTTGATGATCAGACGTATGGTTCAAAAGTAACAAGCAGAAATGTACCCGCGACTTTGACCTGTTGGTGGCGCTAGAGAGTTTGAGGTGCTGAGTTGAAATTTGGTGACAAGATCCTTGAGGCAGCCTAGAATCAGTGTGCCAAGTTTAAAAACCTCTAATCAGACGGTTCTATGCGTTGCCATAGAATTTCATTGATTTTAACAAAATTCAAAATGGCGGAAAATCCCCAAGGCAGAAAGTGACGTCATAGGGTGCGATGGATTCCTTTTGAGCCAGAGATTCCTGACATAGTGGAATTTTGTTTCTAGCCCAAACGCATCATGAGATATGAGCCAAAAGACATTTTTGCTAGTTATAGCGCCCCCTAGCAGCCAATTTGTTCCAAATTTGTTGTTGCCCTTTGGGGAGGGGTGTTGCATACTGGCACCAAGTTTCATTAAGATACGCCAAAGGGTCGCCGAGATATGAGCACACTTCCTGTTTTGCGTCTTCGCAGCCAAATTTGATTGGCTGCCACGGCCAAACGCTTAAGAAATTCTAAAAACCGGGTATGTTTCCTGTGAAGCTTAGTCGAAAGTTGCGATTTACCAAGGTTGGGAGAAATTGTTCAAAAATTGAGGGAGGAGAAGCGTTTTAAGTGATTTTCACAAAATTCAAAATGGCGGGAAAACTATATGGGCGGAAAATGACGTCATGGGGTCCGTTGGATTCGTCTTGACCCAAGGACTCCAGCGATACCAGGTTTTTGAAAATCGGACCAACGGTTCAAAAGTTACAAGCAGAAATGTACCTGCAACTTTGACCTGTTGGTGGCGCTAAAGTGTTTGAGGTAGAGGCCTGAAATTCGCTGAGAGTAATGTTGACACTGTCTAGAATCAGTGTGCAAAATTTCCCAACTTTTTACCAGACGGTTCTATGGGCTGCCATAGACTTGCAGAGGCGGAAGAACGTTGAATAATAATAATAATAATAAATATAGCTGCAAGCAGCAATGTGGGGGCCACGCAGCATATGGGCCGAGTCGTAAGGCCAGCAGAATGCACTTGGGCCAGGTAATGCCCTTGTGGAGCTTAGTCCAAAGTTGCTATCTACCAAGTTTGGGAGAAATTGGTGAAAAATTGAGGGAGGAGAAGCATTTTAATTGATTTTTACAAAATTCCAAATGGCGGAAAATCCTAAAGGGTGAATATGACGTGATAGGGTGCGATGGATTCGGCTTGAGCCAAGGATTCCAGAGCTAGTGGAATTTTGTTACTAGCCCAAACGTATCATGAGATATGAGCCAAAATTCGTTTTTGCTAGTTATAGCGCCCCCTAGCGGCCAAGTTGGTCCAAGTTTTTTGGGGACCTTTCTGGTTGTGTCTAGCATAATGCCACCAAGTTTCGTTAAGATCTGCCAAAGTGCGGCCGAGATGTGAGCACACATCCTCTTTCGCGTCTGTGCAGCCAAATTTGATTGGCTGCCACGGCCAAACGCTTATGAAATTCGAAAATCCGTGTAAGATTCTTGTGCAGCTTCATCCACAGTTGCTATGGACCAAATTTGGGAGAAAATGGTCAAAAACTGAGGGAGGAGTAGCATTTTAATTGATTTTCACATAATTCAAAATGGCGGAAAATCTACCAGGTGCAATATGACGAAACAGGGCGCGTTGGATTCATTTTGACGGAAGCATTCCAGAAAGACTAAGATTTTGACGATCAGACGTATGTTCCAAAAGTAACAACCAGAAATGTACCTGCGAATTTGACCTGTTGGTGGCGCTAGAGAGTTTGAGGTGGTGAGTTGAAATTTGGTGACAAGACCCTTGAGGGAGCCTAGAATCAGTCTGAAAAATTTGAAAACCTCTAGTCATACGGTTCTATGGGTTGCCATCTAATTTCATTGATTTTAACAAATTTCAAAATGGCGGAAAATCCTCAAGGCAGAATATGACGGCATAGGGTGCGATGCATTCGTCTTGACCCATGGATTCCAGAGATAGTAGAATTTTGTTTCTACCCAAAACGCATCATGAGATATGAGCCAAAAGACATTTTTCCTAGTTATAGCGCCCCCTAGCAGCCAATTTGTTCCAAATTTTTTGCTGCCCTTTGGGGAGGGGTGCTGCATAAGGCCACCAAGTTTTGTTAAGATAGGCCAAAGGGTGGCCGAGAAATGAGCACACTTCCTGTTTTGCATCTGCAAGCCAAATTTGATTGGCTGCCACAGCCAAACGCTTAGGAAATTCTAATTACCGGGTAAGTTTCTTGTGCAGATTAGTCCCCAGTTGCCATCTACCAAGTTTGGGAGAAATTGTTCAAAAATTGAGGGAGGAGAAGCATTTTAATTGATTTTCACATAATTCAAAATGGCGGAAAATCTA
>NC_083572.1:33597966-33600466 GCF_027579695.1 Neoarius graeffei
CCCTAGCAGCCAATTTGTTCCAAATTTTTTGCTGCCCTTTGGGGAGGGGAGTTGCATAAAGCCACCAAGTTTCGTTAAGATACGCCAAAGGTTCGCCGAGAAATGAGCACACTTCCTGTCTTGCATCTGCCAGCCAAATTTGATTGGCTGCCACGGCCAAACGCTTAAGAAATTCTAAAAACCGGGTATGTTTCTTGTGCAGCTTAGTCCCCAGTTGCCATGTACCAAGTTTGGGAGAAATTCTTCAAAAATTGTGGGAGGAGAAGCATTTTAATTGATTTTCACATAATTCAAAATGGCGGAAAATCTCCTGGGTGGAATATGACGAGACAGGGCCTCTGGATTCGTGGTGACCCAAGTATTCCAGCGATACTAAGATTTTGATGATCAGTCGTATGGTTCAAAAGTAACAAGCAGAAGTGTACTTGCAACTTTGACCTGTTGGTGGCGCTAGAGAGTTTGAGGTGCTGAGTTGAAATTTGGTGACAAGATCCTTGAGGGAGCCTAGAATCAGTGTGCCAAGTTTAAAAACCTCTAGTCAGACGGTTCTATGCGTTGCCATAGAATTTCACTGATTTTAACAAAATTCAAAATGGCGGAAAATCCTCAAGGCAGAATATGACGTCATAGGGTGCGATGGATTCGTCTTGACCCAAGGATTCCTGCCATAGTGGAATTTTGTTTCTAGCCAAAACGAGTCATGAGATATGAGCCAAAAGACATTTTTCCTAGTTATAGCGCCCCCTAGCAGCCAATTTGTTCCAAATTTTTTGGGGCCCTTTCGGGAGGGGTGCTGCATAAAGGCACCAAGTTTCGTTAAGATACGCCAAAGGGTGGCCGAGAAATGAGCACACTTCCTGTTTCGCATCTTTGCAGCCAAGTTTGATTGGCTGCCACGGCCAAACGCTTGTGAAATTCAAATCACCGGGTATAACTTTTGTGCAGGTTGGTCCAATTATGCTATCTTCCAAGTTTGGGAGAAATTGGTAAAAAATTGAGGGAGTTGAAACATTTTAATTGATTTTCACAAAATTCAAAATGGCGGGAAAAATATATGGGCGGGCAATGACGTCATGGGGTGCGTTGGATTCGTCTTGGCCCAAGGATTCCAGGGATACCAAGTTTTTGAAAATCAGACCAACGGTTCAAAAGTTACAAGCAGAAATGTACCTGGGACTTTGACCTGTTGGTGGCGCTAACGGGTTTGAGGTAGAGGCCTGAAATTTGGTGAGAGGAATGTTGAGAGTGTCTAGAATCAGTGTGCCAAATTTCACAACTTTTTACCAGACGGTTCTATGGGCTGCCATAGACTTGCAGAGGCGGAAGTGGACTGAATAATAATAATAATAATAAATATAGCTGCAAGCAGCAATGAGGGGGCCAAGCAAGCTATGAGCCTAGTCGTCAGGCTCGCAGAATGCATTTGGGCCAGACAGATGGTCACGAGCACACACAAGAAGTTTCATGTCGATATACCATCGTTTGACTGAGATACAAGGTCATTTGTTGTTCGGCGGCTTCATCATCAAATTCGATTGACTGTGATGGCTGAAATTACTTCAAGTGTACTTGGTGTGTATGTGTGTGTGTGTGTGTGTGTGTGTGCTAGAAGACTGCTGACATATGAGCTCAATGACATATGAGCCAAAATATATTTTGTATAGTTATAGCGCCCCCTAATGGCCAATGTGCACCAAATTTGGTAGGAGAGCTTGCGGAGGGGTGGGGCATAATCCCACCAAGGTTGGTTAAGAAATGTCAAAGGGCTGCCGAGATATGAGCTCACATCCTGTTTGACATCTTCGCAGCTGAGTTTCATTGGCTGCTGCGGCCAAACAGTTTAAAAATTTCAAAAGACTGAGGATAAATTTTGTGCGGCTTGGTGCAATGATGCTATCAACCAAGTCTGGGCAAATTTGGTCAAAAATTGAGGGAGGAGTAGCAATTTACATGATTTTAACAAATTTCAAAATGGCGGAAAATCTACCAGGTGCAATATGACGAGATAGGATAGGTTGGATTCGGTTTGACCGATGGATTCCAGCAATACTAAGATTTTGACAATCAGCCGTACGGTTCAAAAGTAACAAGCAGAAATGTACTTCCAACTTTGTCCTGTTGGTGGCGCTAGAGAGTTTGAGGCGGTGAGTTGAAATTTGCTGACAAGAACCTTGAGCGAGCCTAGAAACAGTGTGCCAAATTTCTCAACCTCTCGTCTGACGGTTCTATGGGTTGCCATAGAATTTCATTGATTTTAACAAAATTCAAAATGGCGGAAAATCCTCAAGGCTGAATATGACGTGATAGGGTGCGATGGATTCGGCTTGAACCAAGGATTCCAGAGATCGTGGAATTTTGTTTTTAGCCCAAACGCATCATGAGATATGAGCCAAAATTCATTTTTGCTAGTTATAGCGCCCCCTAGCGGCCAAGTTGGTCCTCGTTTTTTGGGGACCTTTCTGGTGGTGTCTGTCATAATGCCACCAAGTTTCGTTAAGAT